>NC_134354.1:722228588-722233588 GCF_048569485.1 Anomaloglossus baeobatrachus
ACAAACCCCCCCCCCACCATTCTTCTCACCTGTCCCGCGTTCCCACGGCTGCCTCATCTCTGCTTCGTGCAGCCCCCAGGCCCTTGCCCCTGTTCACTATAGCGGCCGATGCAGGGGCCGCAGACACTGTCAGCAACTTATGTCAGATGATTGTGTTGACGGCGCGAAAGCGCAGCACCGGCAAAACATTCATCTGACATAAAGCGCAGACAGTGGCTGTGGCCCCTGCACCTGCCGCAATAGTGAACAGGGGCACGGGCCTGGGGGCCGTATGACGCAGCCTGAGGGGCCGCGTGTTTTGAGACCCCTGATCTACAGTATATTGAAATAGCCAGTCTGCTTAAAAACTGTCAAGTTCTCCAGAAAGTGAGATGCTTTAATAGAGGAGGGTCCTGAAAAGAATACTTTCAATGAATCATTCAGAATTCTCTAAAGGTGCCCTAAACCAAACCCCGTTAATGCCTTTTATTTTTTTTCACAACATATGCAAGCATACTCAACTCTGCTATTTTAGCACAGTGTGTTTCCTGATATGCAGTCTGCTGACACACCCAACTCTACTACCTCATTGGGCTGTTAGGCCATGTTCGCATGCTGCGGTTTTTTTTGTGGCCACAAAGAAGCAGCATTTTTGTGCGTTTTTGGCAGCAAAAAAACCCACACAAAAACGCGCCCGCGATAAAAACGCATAAAAAAGCATGCCTTTTTGTTGATGCGTTTTTTCCAATGCCTTGCATAGGTGAAAAACGCTGGCAAAAATGCAGAAATAATTGACATGTTGCATCTTTGTGGTCACCACAAAAACGCACCTAAAACAAAACTGCACTGTGCGAACAGCAAAAATTAAAGCTCATAGACTTTGCTGGGGAAGGAAAGTCATGCAGTACTCAGACCAAAAATGCAGCGTGCGCACATAGCCTAAGGCCCTGTGTTTCTTAAGAAAATTCTGGACCCTCTGAAAGATCACCGCACCTGTGGTAAAAAAAAACACAATAAACCACACCCGAAAACCGCATGCGATTTTGCTGCGGTTTGTTGCGTTTTTTGTGCAGAATTGCTGCGGTTTTGGTGCGGTTTTTATCACAGGTTGTTCCCTACGGTTTTTTACCATTATCTATGGCAAAAAACGCAGGTACCTGCAGAAAAGAAGTGACATGCTCATTAATTCCACAGTGGAAATTCCCAAGCAAAACCTGTTGCTGAAAAAAATGGATTGTGCGCACAGCATTTTTTTTTACCATAGGTTTTGCTGGGGAAGGACTGCAGCAAGGTTCTGAACATTTTCTGCAGCAAAACCGCGGCAATTCCGCGGCAAAAACCGCAGCGTGTGCACAGGGCCTTAAGGGTACTTTACATACAACGATATCGCTAACGATAGATCGTCGGGGTCACGGTGTTCGTGACGCACATCTCCGTTAGCGATATTGTTGTGTGTGACTAAAAGGAGTCATGATCAACGATCGCAAAAACGTCAAAAATCGTTGATCGTTTACACGTCGCTCCTTTTCATAATATTGTTGGTGGTGCATGCCGCTGGTTGTTCGTCGTTCCTGCGGCATCACACATCGCTATGTGTGACACCACTAGAACGATGAACATCTCCTTACCTGCGTTCACCGGCAATGAGGAAGGAAGGAGATGGGCGGGATATTCCGCCCGCTCATCTCCGCCCCTCCTCTGCTATTGGGGGGCCGCTTAGTGACGCCGCTGTGACGCCGAATGAACCTCCCCCTTAAAGGAGAGATTGTTCGGTGTCTCCGGCGACGTCGCTAAGCAGGTATGTGCATGTGACGTTGCCGTAGTGATATTGTTCGCTACGGTAGCGATCACCCCCCATGACGAAACAGCGACGTGGGTGGGTGCTATTGCGCATGACATGGCTAGCTATCACTAGTGATGTTGCAGCGTGTAAAACACCCTTTAATCTCCATGCACATGCCACAGTTTTTGTTGCAGTTTTTGGTGCAGTTTTGATGTCAGAAAGTTCTCACTTTTGACTTCCCAGCAAAGTCTATGAGAATCCAGAATTCCTGTGCGCACGTTGCAGTTTTTTTTGTCTACAGTTTATTTGTCACAAACTTCTGATAAAAAATTGCAGCATGTTATATTTCCTTGCGTTTTTGGCTTGCTTCTACTGAACTACTTCTACTGCTGACATGTACTACATCACTGGGCTGTTACATTGACACTGCAGGCCTGCTCACATCTACTACATCACTGAGCTGTTACATTTACACTGCAGGCCTGCTCGCATCTACTACAGCACTGGGCTGCTATATTTACACTGCAGGCCTGCTCGCATCTGCTACATCACTGAGCTGTTACATTTACACTGCAGGCCTGCTCACATCTACTACATCACTGAGCTGTTACATTTACACTGCAGGCTTGCTTGCATCTACTACAGCACTGGGCTGTAACACTGGTACTGCAAGCCTGCTCGCATCTACTACATCACTGGGCTGTTACATTGACACTGCAGGCCTGCTCGCATCTACTACATCACTGGGCTGTTACATTGACGCTGCAGGCCTGCTCGCATCTACTACATCACTGGGCTGTTACATTTACACTGCAGGCCTGCTCACATCTACTACATCACTGGTCTGCTACACTGACACTGCAGGCCTGCTCGCCATCTACTACATCACTGGGCTGCTACATTTACACTGCAGGCCTGCTCGCATCTGCTACATCACTGGGCTGCTACATTTACACTGCAGGCCTGCTCGCATCTGCTACATCACTGGGCTGCTACATTTACACTGCAGGCCTGCTCGCATCTACTACATCACTGGGCTGCTAGACTGACACTGCAGGCCTTCTGACATACACAGCTCTACTACATCACTGGGCTCAGTTACACTGACACTGTGTGCCTTCTGAAATACCAAATTCTGATACTTTTAAACACATCCAGGGCTGCAAAAATGACAGTCTCTCCTGTAAGACTCAACTCTGCTACTAGTCTGGAGTCCACTGCTTTGCAACTGAGAGTTACTGACTTACTCAATTCTACTACTTCACTGTCCTCTGATTCATGGCTTCAGAGAGCCTCCTGATCTAGTCTGTTCTGCCATGACTGCGCTACTTCTCCAGTGACCATCCAATCTATACAGACTAAGAAGATCTGTACCGCACCGCGGCCTCGGCTGCGACCGCCGAGCCGCTCGGGTCTGGGCTCGTGTGTCGGTGGCTCGAGCGCCTCCGGACTCGGGGGTCACGTTGCTCTGTAAGGGTGTAGTGGCGGTGCACGCAGGGGTGGTGGGGTGGTTGTGTTGTGAAGTTCGTGACGCCACCCACAGGTTGTGGTGATGATGGACACCACCGCTGCGGTAAAGGTATGGGGACTCCCGGGAGCGGTGTAGGGGCGCAGCTAGGTGTTGACCCCTCCGTGGGTAGGGGATGTTGGTCCCGGGGCCCGATTGGCGAGGGGCCGGGCGCAGTGTGGCGGTGCAGCGCGGTGTGGTGCCTGAGGGCACTGGTGTACTCACTCTGATACAAGACACTGGAGGCGCTGGTAAACCAAACGGGGTGACGACCGGGGCCCGCAGCCGGCTGCAGTTTCTCCAGGTAGGTTGGTAATGTCTGCCTTTCTCCTGCACCTGTATGTGATCTTGGCTACTGTGCCTGAGCACTGGTAGCCCGCTCCCCGGCGTGTATGTGTCGTAGGAGCCCATTTGCCCGCAGACGCTGGCCCCTTGGATCTCTGGCCTCTGGCGGTGGCTCCTATCCGGACGGGTTGGGCTGTTGCCTTCAATCGGGACTTAGGTGGGAATGAACCCCTGAGGTCCAGACCGCAATCAGTTGAATTGACTATGGTTGTGGCTTATAGCCTAGTTCGGGGTCTGAGTACCCTGCCTGGTGCTCCGGTATCCAGTTGGCTCCCCGGTTCGGTTCTGGCGGGCCACTACCCTGTCCCGCTCCCTTACGGTTCCACCGGTTGTATTCCCGGTCTCCTGCAGGCGGCCACTACCATCTGCCTGCCTGACTGATCTGGGGTCCTAGGCTCCATCCCAGGCCCCAAGCAGAACTGAGCTCCTCTCTCCCCTAACTTAATCTCGATCTGTATGCTTGTTTTCCTGCCTCAGGCCAGCAGACTCCTCGGAGGGCACGTCTATCCGCCTGACTCCGCCCACCTGGTGTGCCTGTCTGACTCTGAGGGAGGCAATCAGGTCTTTGGTTGACTGATGGTACCTTACTGGGGTGGGGGTGTCTATGGTGTGTGTAATGACCTGTGACCCCTGGGGTGTCCAGGGCGTCACAGATCCAACTGGACCGGACTTCTACACACTTCATCAGTCTATTATTTTTCATCCTCTCTTCTGGACTGAGGGCTTTGAGGATCCACCTTACCAGCTGCAACTAGAGATGAGGTGACCCGTGGAAGTTCGGTTCAGTGAGTTCAGCCGGACTTTAAATAAATTCTGTTCTGGACCCGGACTTGACCTGAACCCCAATGGAAGTCACAAATTGGGCAGTTTGGGTCTCCACCGACATACATCCAGCCATAAACAGAGCACTTCTGGGGGAGAGATATTTCCATTTTTGTTTGGTGCACACGACATGTGATCAAGCTGTTGTTACCCCCAGTGAGAGCTCATCAAACACTGCAAGCAGCTCGTACTTGGCTGAGCACTGAACGTACCAGACGAGCACAGCGATGCTCGCGCAAGTGGTGTTCACACGCAAAGCACTCAAACTCTGTTTTGTTTTTTTGTTTTTGTAAAGTTTGTGTTTGATACGAACACTGAACCTCGGGATCGCTAATTCTTAATTGCAACATGACAGAAATGAAATGTCATCATTGTGCACAGTAATAATAACAAAGCGCAAAAACACAGCCAAACAATATACAAGAAGATATAAAAAGGAACATAAAGGAAGCGCTGAAAAAGTTTCCTTTTTGCCATAGACTATAAAAGAATGTGTGAACTCAAGATTTAATCGAAAACGATGAATAAGTTTTATGGAGTGAAATAAATCCAATGGCACAAGTA